>NC_085044.1:7906573-7943786 GCF_963692335.1 Osmerus eperlanus | reverse complement strand
TGACATCATAACTGCCGATGCACATTTTGTGTTACCTAGACACACAACCTCTGCTTCTGTGTGTGTGTGTGTGTAGGTCTCTGAGAAGTGTGAAGATTCAGGGTGTAATTGATCTTTGGGGAGTAATGAACACACACAGTCACACCCACACCCCTTTTATCTTATCGTTTACAATGTCCAGCTGGGACAGCTGGTGTTCGGAGGCACACACACACACTGACTCACACGCGCTCACACACAGAAACACATGCACACCGTCAAATACATGCACACACGAAGGTGCTTACCTGAAGGACTCACTGACAAGTCCTACCTGCAGTCCTGTATCTAATGGTGAACGGGCAAGAGAGAGAGAGAGAGAGAGAGAGAGAGAGAGAGATGAGAGAGAGAGAGAGAGAGAGAGAGAGAGAGAGAGAGATGAGAGAGAGAGAGAAGAGAGAGAGAGAGAGAGAGAGAGAGAGAGAGAGAGAGAGAGAGAGAGAGAGAGAGAGAGAGAAAATGGGGGAAGGAGAGAGAGCGAAAGGAGAGAGACAGGGAAAGGAGAGTGTCACAGTAGCGGCAAGCAATGTACACATCCATCACACAAACGCATTCAACTCACACATATTACACATTTTATTATATACACGCATACACGCGTGCGTACACATACATGCATGTACTGTACACGCACACACACATGCTGAGCAGCCCTGACGGACGGTAGGAGAGCTGCGTCCCCTGTGACACCCTCAGCAGAGAGGGTCAGGGGACAGGAAATGATGTCAGCGCCAGAGGCTGGCGTACCTTGATGATGTCACTGGGGTGTCTGATTTCCTGAGAGAGCAAGTGAGTCACGAGAGGATGAGATGAAAACTGACTCATCTCCACCTTAATGGTATCCGACACACAATGCACACACACACACACAGTCCATATGTGTGTCTGTGAGTGTATAGCGTTTGATTCCACAGACTACACTCTGGCATGTCAACACTTCTCGACTGAAACAAGCAAGTCTACAGGAGTAAAAGAGAAGAGAGGATGAGAAGAATGGAGAGGAAATGAAAGAGAGAGGGGGGGAGGGAGGGGAGGGTGTTTGTGTTGTTTAAGAGTGTCTACAGGGAGAGGTGATCCATCATTATGGTCAGTACTGCCTCCCTCACCCAGTCGATCGAAACACACACTCACACACAGTCGCACACACTCGCACACATTCTCACAAACACTTCTCATCCAACCGATCGAACACACACTCCACACTTTATTACAGCCAGCCTCCATAATTGAGTCACAGCCGAGGCAGAGAGACACGTGTGTGCGTGGAGATTCCTCGGGCACAGCTGACATCGAAACATTTCTTGTTACACACCCTAAAATGTCCAATTCCGAGAAATGATTTGCCTCTGTCTCCTCAGATACACACGCACACACGCACTCGCGCACACTCCCGCACACTCACAGTGCTGATGTCACTAGCTTGGCTCATGCCGGTTCTATCGATTTCTTTCTTTATTGAGGTAATAACTGTTTGTTGACGGTCTTCCTTTAAACTGCAACACGGGAGGGATGAGGAGAAGAGAGGAAAGGAGGAGAGGAAAGAATGGAGAGGAGGGGAGAGTAGAGGAGTAAGACAGGAGAGGAGAGGAGAACAGTCTGTACAGAATGTCTGTGCTACCCCAACATACATACAGACAGACAGACAGACAGAGGGACGGTTAGAGCAGTGGTGTGTGTGTGTGTGTGTGTGTTTTGGTGCGTGTAAGGGGATTATAAGAGGAAACAGAAGCTGTAATTGCTCAGTGAGCATTAAGAGTAAGAGAGAAAAAAGAGAGGGAAGACAAGGGAGAATTACAATAAAGAGAGGAACAAAGAGAGAGAGGAAGAGACCGTAAGAGCAGAAGAGAGAGTTGGCTTCCAACCTCTTGTCTTCAGCCCTCGCTCCCCTCCTCCACATCTTCCCCCTTTCTTCCTCCTCTCTCACTCTCCTCTCTCCCTTTTTCCACCTCCTCTTCCTCCTTCTCCCCCCCCCCCCCCCCCCAGGTAGTTAGTCTGGTCCCTGTTGGCCATGGTCAAGCTCCACCGTCTGTGGTTGCCACGACGATCTGTAACCCCCGGCAACAAACTTTGACCCCCCAGACAAGGCCCCACATGTCACAACTGCTGTTGTTGTTGTTTATTTGCACACACTACACACAGACACACAGAAACCCCAGGTACACACAGACGGTACACACAGACAGTACACACACACTGGTAAGTCTAAAGGGTTTTTTCTGTGTGCGTGGTTATGTGTGTGTGGAGAGAGAGAGAAAGCGAGAGAGAGTTCTCCTCAGGACTGTTGTAGTAACTTTCCTGTGGTGAGTCACTCAAAGATGATGTCATACTCCTGTCCCATCACACTATGATGATGTCACGGATTACACTGAATTTTCAGTATATTAGTTGACGCCACCAATAATGAGTAAGCGGGATTGCGCTATACACACACATACCCTCACACTCATTCTCTCTCACACAGATACACACACACACATTCTCACAAAAGCAGTATAGTCTGCTGTGTGTAGCTGTTACTGGTGTCAGCCACCTAGAAAGAGAGAGAGGTGAGAAGGAGAGACGGATACAAAGAGAAGTAGGGGAAAGAGAGAGATGGATTGGAGAGAGAGGAAGTGAGAGTGATAGAGGGAGAGACTTTGACTTTAAAGATATCTTTATTGGGCATTCAAAACTGCCAGCTAACAAACAGTTATACCACAAAAGCCATTTTTCTCTTACTTACTCTTATTCAAACAAAACCCATTCAATTTATTTCCAGACAAACCTAAAAAACAAAACCTCCCTACATTAAACTTAAGCTCTACCCCCCCCCCCCCCCTCCCACATCCACTGTGCACAAGGCACCCCTCACCCACCACACATCAGCAAACTCTCATTCTTTCCCACCAGCTTACAATATGAGAACTCAATACGTAACCTTGCCATGACCAGCCCAGCAAAACTGCCTTTGCATCGAGTGACCCCACTCCCATGAGCCTACTCTTCCTTGACTTCCATATTGCCAACTTGGGCTGCCCAAATAAATATTTCAAGAGGCATGATCTTCTCTTCTCCTGAATCAGAATCAGAATGGGATTTATTCGCCATGAAAGTTTGCACAGACAAGGAATTTGCTTTGGCAGGAAGGAGCATACAATAAACAAATAGGGACCTAAAATGTAAATATGTGGACTATCTGTACTAAGGGTACATAAACTAGCAGTAGTAAATGGAATTAGAATTAAATAAAATATACAATAAAATAAATAAAATATAAGTTGCCGTAATTTACGATATAAAAATACAAAAATACCAATATTACAAAAAATACAAATGTACAAGATACAATTTTGTAATGCAGTGCAAAAAGCAGTGTGTTTTAAGAAGGAACAGTGTGTTTTAAGCAGGAAACTGTGAACTGTGTACATGACCCACCACTCATACACCATACCTGCAGCACCTGAAACAGGCCTTGTAACCTGAAACACTGGCTACAAAGATGTCTAACAGATAGAGGGAGAGAGGAGAAGTAAAAGATAGAGGGAGAGAGGGGAAGAGAGGGGAAGAGGGAGAGAGATGGAGGGAGGGGAGAGAGAGAGGAAAAGAGAGAGGTGTGGGGAGAGAGAGGTAGAAAGAGAGATATGAGCGGGGAGGGTGAATGTAAGATGGAGAGAGAGTGAGAGAGAGAGAGAGAGAGAGAGAGAGAGAGAGAGAGAGAGAGAGAGAGAGGAAGAGGGAATAGAGATGACAGGACAAGAAACCTGATACAGCACTTCCTAAGGCAAAATCCCAGCATGCATTAGTGCACCCAGGGGTCTGTCTGAGATATGACATCACTGCGGTGGCGTTCTTACGAGGGATAGGACGTTGACCCTACATGAAGGCCGTGTGCAATAGACCATTAGGAGACGATCACTGATAATGACTAAATGGGATGAACATGCTACCTATGTGCATCTCTGGCTGGTTTGCGTGTGTAGGTGTGTCTGTGTGTGCATTGGGAGTGTACATGTGTGTTTATGTGTGTCTGTGTTTGAGTGTATATTTGTGCCTGTTGTGTGTGCGTGTGTGTGTGTGTATGTGTGTGTGCGTGCGTGTGTGTGTGAGTGTGTGTGTGTGTAGTGCGTAGTGCATGTGTGCGTGCGTGTGTGTGTGTGAGTGTGTTGAGCATGGCTGACCTCACCCCTAATCACTCCTTCTGCTAATGCAAGCAGATGAGATTAAGGCAACTATAAGTTAACCCATTAAAAGCACTGAGAGAGGGAGGAGACGGAGGAGGCGGGAGGGAGGAGAGAGAGACAGGAGAGAGAGGAGGAGGAGGGAGCACGTGGAGGGTGGAGGAAAAGGGGGGAGGAGACAGGGAAGAGGGGGAGGGAGGAGGAGAGATAGAGGAGGAAGGAAGGAAGGAAGAGAGTGGGAGGGAGGAGAGGGAGGAGGAGGAGGGAAGGGAGAGAGGGAGGGAAGCAGGGAAGCAGGGAGGGAGAGAGGGAGGAGGAGGGAGGAGAGAGGTTGGAGGAGAAAGGGAGCTAGGAGAGGGAGAGGGAGGAGAAGAAAGGAGAAGTAAAGGATTGAGTAAAAGGTTGGAGAAAACTCGATAAGAGTGTAGCTGTTAGCTCTGTTCTCTCCTCTCTCTTTGTGTTAGGGTTGGAACGTGTGTTAGTGTGTATACTTGTATGTGAGTGTGTGTGTGTTGTGTGTGCGTGCGTGTGTGCGTGTGTGTGTGTGCGTGTATGCACGTGTGTGTGTGTGTGTGTTCCCTCTGCGTGGACCACTGCAGTAATGAGAGGTTAACACAGTGGCAGCGCCTCCATAATTGAGTGAATTTAGCACCTTGGACAGCCACACTAAACTGCTTA
Organism: Osmerus eperlanus; assembly: GCF_963692335.1. Taxonomy (NCBI): domain Eukaryota; kingdom Metazoa; phylum Chordata; class Actinopteri; order Osmeriformes; family Osmeridae; genus Osmerus; species Osmerus eperlanus. Next base: position 7,938,912 of record NC_085044.1, on the reverse strand, counting down.
TTGCTTTCTGACCTCCTTCCAATGTTCTGCTACGCCCCCCCAACCCCATCCACCCCCCCACCCTCCACCCCCCCTGACTGAGAGGCAATATGCTGCAGAGCACACACACACAGGGGACACATACAGTCAATTACACGGACACACACCCACGCACACACACAGTGAAGACATACAAAACACACAGACACACACACAGAAACCACTATAATGATCAGCAGCACATGCTTAAGGGCATGTTCCAAACTGAGGTTAGAGGAGAGGAAAGGAAAGGAGAGGAGAGGTGAAGAGAGGTGAAGATGGGAGGGGAGAGGCCAGTGTGTGACAACTCATAGGCCTGTAAATGGAACTTTAAAGGAACTTAAATATGATTATCTTCTAACCCTCCTCCCTCTCCTGACCCCCCCCCCCCCCCCCCCTCACCAGGAAGTAATACTGAAGAGGGCAGCAGACCTTGTAGAAGCACTGTATGGGATGCCCCATAACAACCAGGTCAGTTACACACACACACACACACACACACACTCACAGCCCCCCCCCCCACACACACACACAAACACACTAATAGCTAAGCCGCTGATATATTCAGGCCTGTACTTATAGGACATGTCTTCTTGAATAATTCCTCCTCTAACTAATAGCCAACATGCTAACTTGTGCTAGCATCACCTGACACTACTAGCATCACATGTCAACGCCACATGACTAATGCTATAACGTCACATCACTAAAATATGACATTGCATGACTAATGTAGACATCCAGTAGCAGGTAACACAACTACGACCTACACTGTCTAGACAGAGGGGGGAGGTGGGGGTGGTGGCATGTTCAAGTGTGAACGCTAGTAAACTAACTAGCACATACTCTCCTTCTCTCTCCCTTCTCTTCCTCTCTCCCTCTCTCCCCCTGCTCTCTCCCTTCTCTCTCTTCCCTTCTCTCTCTCCCTTCTCTCCCTCTCTCTCCCTTCTCTCTCTCCCTTCTCTCTCTCCCTTCTCTCCCTCTGTCTCCCTTCTCTCTCTCCCTTCTCTTTTTCACGTCCTCCTCCCCCCCCAACAGGAGATCATTCTGAAGAGAGCTGCTGATATAGCTGAAGCTCTCTACAATGTACCCAGAACCACAACCAACTGACAGGACTCTCCAACAGCTCCGTCCACGCTGGCATGATGACGGTCAACTCCTTCTCCGGACAGCTGGCCGTCAATGTGTCGAGTCCCCACAGGCCAATCAGGGTGAGAGGGCGGGCCTTGTATGTGGGAGTGAGGCAGCGGAGAATCCCTGAAGATATTCATTTTGTACGCGATCCTGTGATCTAGGTTGGAGATGTCTTCGTCAGTACAGCTGATCCTCTTCTCATTCTCCACCCTCTCTCCATATCTGTCACTCTCTCACCTCTCTCAATCTTCCTCTTGCTCTCTCGCTTTCTCTCCCTTTGACTCTCCCTCCATCCGTCACTCTCTATCTCCCTCTCTTTCAATCTCCCTCTCTTTTCATCTCTCTCCCTCCCTCTTTCTTTCACTCTCATTATCCCTCTTTCTTTCACTCCCTTTCTCCCTTTCTCCCTTTCTCCCCTTTCTCCCTTTCTCCCTTTCTCTCTCTCTCTCTCTCTCTCTCCTCTCTCTCTCTCTCCTCCTCTCTCTCTCTCTCTCTCTCTCTCTCTCTCTCTCTCTCTATCTCCCTTTCTCTCCCTCTTTCTCTTTATCTCTTCCCCCCCCCCCAGGTTCAGCCGTAGCTCCAGCAGTGTGTCTCCCCACGGTTACGTGCCCAGCTCCACCCCCCAGCAGGGCAGCTACAGCAGCGTGAACGGCTACGCCAACACGCCCATGAACAACCTGGGGGCCTCGCCTGGCTTCCTGAATGGCTCCGCCGCCAACTCTCCCTACGCCAGTAAGGAGGGGGGGGGGGGGAATGGGGGGAGGAGGGGATGGGGGGATGGCGGGAGGGAAACACAGAGAGAGATGGAATGAGAGAGAGAGAGAGAGAGAGAGAGAGAGAGAGAGAGAGAGAGAGAGAGAGAGGGAGGACCTTAGATCAGTTCTGTGGTGATTCCCCCCTGGGGCTGTCTGTCCCTCCACTGTCTGTGAACATGCACACTCCTCTTCTGTTCTCCTCCTCCTCTCCTCTTCTCTACCTGCCGGACTTTCATGTGACAGCTTCTCTCTGTACCCTCCCCTCCTCCTCTTCGCTCTTTAATGAGCTTCCTTTAACAATTAGAAGAAGAGAGGAAGTGGTTGGGAGGAAGACAGGAAGGCAGATAAAACGAAGAGTTTGTTCCTGTTTGTTTTTGTTGTTGTTTGTGTTATTATGGCATGAGAGAAGGGAGTTTGAGAGGGCGGGGTGGGAGGGGGGGGGTGGCATTTGAAGTTGTGCAGAGATCTGAGAGGAGGAAGTGAACTTTCTGTCTGGGCCGTCATTGATGACCAGCCAGACAGGAAGTGGCCCTACCAGCCTTCCATCTATAGGAAGGCTGCATCTGTGATCTTTCTGGATGTTTGGCAAGCTGTTTTCCCCCAACCTCCTCACCTTACCGCATGCCCCCCTCCCCCCCCCCCCCCGCCCACCCAGACAAGCAGGAGAATTAAAAAACGTTAATTAAATCGATAACCTGATTGGAGGGGCAACCACCTCTCCTCTGCTCCTCCGGCCGTTAACAAGTGTTCTAGAATGCCGCCTCACTCCATCAGACATGACCAATAAATCCACCCGCCCTGCCTCTCCCACTCCGATTTTCATTAATTGATTCGTTGGGTCTTGATGAATGGATCGTGCCCTTGTTCCAATTGGCTGTGCTTGGCAGAAGCTGTTAGCAAAATGAATCATTCATCATAAAGACTGACCAGTTAGACTAGATCAGGTGTGTGTTCAAGTGCGCTAAAGCGTTCGGTTGTTGTTAGTGGTTGCTAACCCACAACAGGGAGCTCTCCAAGGTGAACTGGCAGATCAATACCTATTCATCCTTTAAATCCACCGGAATTTAATTCCCTGGATATAGAGCTGTTCTTTTTCTCTTGTTTAAATGCTTGTTTTTCTTTTTATGCTCCAGTGACCGCCACATTCTCCCAGGAGAAATTAAAAACCTCTCCCTCTGTCTCTGTCTCTCCCTCCTCCTCTCCTCTTCCTCTTCCTTTGTCATATTCTTCTCCCCGCCCCCGCCTCCTCCCCTTTCTCCTCCCTTCCTCATCCTCCTCCCCCCAACCCCTCTTCCCCTCTCTTCCACCCTCTCCTCCCCATTCTCCCCCCTCCTCCGCCCCCTCTCCTCCATTCCTCCTCTCCTCCTCCAGTCGTCCCCTCCAGTCCCACTATGGCCTCCTCCACCTCCCTCCCCTCCAACTGTTCCTCCTCCTCAGGTATCTTCTCCTTCTCCCCGGCCAACATGGTCTCCGCCGTCAAGCAGAAGAGCGCTTTCGCCCCTGTTGTCCGCCCCCAGACCTCCCCCCCGCCCACCTGCACCAGCACCAATGGCAACAGTCTCCAGGGTGAGTGATACGCCAGCTGGCCAATAGGGGATCTGTGTTCTAATATGTCCTCTCATCCCTTTTGGTTTCAGGCCCTGCTAACTCCTCCAATCAGGGTATCTGTCACAGCCCATCCTCCTCCAATCAGAGTCTCTGTCACATCTCCTCCTGCTGTATTCTTAAAATAACTGTTTTCTCCTTTTTCCACTCTGGCCCTCCTCTCCCTCTCCCACCCTTTCCTCATACAACCCAATGCTCTCTCTATTCCTCCCCCTCTCTTCCCTTTCTCTTTTCCTGCTCATTTCTCTTTCCCTCTCTCTCTCTCTCTCTCTCTCTCTCCCTCCTTCCCTCCCTTTCTCCATCTCTCAGACCAGTCTTATGTGGACGCTAGCAAGTACTCTACAAGCAGTTCTCTGCAGGGACTGGCCTTCTCTTGAAGTATGTTACAAATTCCTCTCATCCCTCCATTCCTCCTCTCATCCCTCCTCATCCCTCCACTCCAACACTCATCCCTCCATTCTTACACTCAACCCTCCTCATCTGTCCATTCTTGCACTCAACCCTCCCTCCTTTCGAACCTGCCATTCCACAGGAAGTAGTATTGATTGTCATAGTGTATAATTTCCTGTCTGAGAAATGCATTTTCTATTACAAACCCTCCACTGAACCATGAATGCACTTTGTCTTTCACAAACACCACAGACTCACTAACTGAAGCAGTTTCTCTATTCACTCTGTCACACACACACCAGCACGCACACACACACACTTAACTCCCAATAACAATTTTCTTAGTCTCTCTATATATCTCCTCCCCTCTCTCCTTCCTTTTTTCTCTCCTCTCTCTCTCTCTCTCTGACCATCCCTCTTCTTCTTGCTGTTGGGATGTGATCAACTATGACAGCTGTTGACAATCCATACTGGTACTCATTACTCTGTCACACACCTACCTACTGCACTGCACTTCACAGTGAAAGTGTGTGTGTGTGTGTGTGAGAGAGAGATGAAAGCAGTAGGGTAGGTAGCGAGCCTGTCATACATGATGTTCTGTCAGTGAGACGGTGTGTGGAAAACTATCTCACCCACTCATGTAAACCTGTGCAACACACACACGTACATGAATACACACAGACACACACACGCGGAGGCACACACGCATGCACACACATATCTCCAGATGAATCTGACTGTTTCTGATCTCAGCTTTAAAATCGGAGAACTCTCAGATGAGTTGCCCAACATATTGATTCAAGAAACGTTACTTTATATATTTTACCACCGTAAAAAGAAAGGAAATATGTGAATGTGTGTGTAGGTGCACAGATGTGAAAGTGTGTGTGTGTGTCTGTTTGTTTGTTTGTCAGCATCTTCAACCACCTTCAAGAGATCTGAATATATCAGCAACCTCCTATCTTCGAGCTACCTTCTTAGCAACCATCCTGTACCTACAACCTCTGCTAGCTACCCTCCCAGCAACCCTACTGTACCTACACCCTCTCCTAGCTCCCCTACTGTACCTACACCCTCTCCCAGCAACCCTACTGTACCTACACCCTCTCCTAGCTACCCTACTGTACCTACACCCTCTCCCAGCAACTCTACTGTACCTACACCCTCTCCTAGCTCCCCTATCCCCTCTCCTAGCCACCCTTCTAGCAACCCAACTTCCTAACCCAGCATCCCTACAGATCAATGCCTGACCCCAAACCCCTTCATCATCCTCATCATAATTTTCTGCAATGAAACATTTCACACTCTCACCCACACCACATGTTATTTGTTAGTAGTTTGCCAGTAGATGAGAGACATAAAGCTTGAGTGTGTGTGTGTGTGTGTGTGTGTGTGTGTGTGTGTGCGTGTGTGTGTGTGTGTGTGTGTACAGTATGTGTGATTGTGTGTGTGTGTGGTGTATGTGTGCGTGTGTTGTGTGCAGTATGTGTGTTTATGTGTGTGTGTGTTTGGGTGTGTGCCTATTTGTGTCTGTCATCAATGCACCACTATCCTGGGGTGTGTTCACAACATAGATAACCATCCTCATGTGTGTACAGACAGTCCCACTTTTGAACACGCACGAAGGAATTATTCATTATTCATATGCACACACACACACACACGCATACACACAGTGAGAGATGGTTGAGAGTGTGCTACAATTAAGACAGGCTTTTACACATCTAATAGAGTGTGTCAACAGTTCTGTTTTTGCCCGCCTGGCTTGGATGTTGAAACGTTGGGAAGATTTATCCTCTATTTGAAACGTCGTTTGAATCCCAGGCCACAGCTAGTCAGCCAGATGTGAGAACACATTGCTCTGTTTAAGGACACATTGTGTGAAGAAAACTTTGAACACCAATGTATCAACTGATGATTTTCTTTTCTCTTCTCCCTTTCTCTCTCTCTCCTTCTCTCTCCTTTCACCGAACAGTGATCCCTGGAATGATCGTTCCTCCCATGTAAGCGATGCGTGTGTACGTGTGTGTGTGGTGTATGTGTGTGTGTGTGTCTGTGCGTGTGTATGTGTGAGAGGGGAAGAACACACACACACCCAGCATGGATCTCAGTGTGTAGTTAAGGCTCCGGTTTGGGGCTGGAACCTCCAGTCCTACAATGAAGACAGATCCAGAAACTCAGGCGCTTTTTACAAGGAATCACATTTGAACAAAATAAATGAATATGGAAAAAAAACTCAAGAAACAAAAAACTGTGCATTTGCAACAACTCGTTTTCAATTTGTACAAATACTCACTGATGATTTTGTAGAGGGAAATATTACCCAAAAGCCCCCAGTCTCCACCAAGGGGAAACAGTCTATTTATTTTTGTTTGGGAGAAGATTCACTCCATTGCCTTTTTGCTTTGTTGTTTTTTGTGTGTGTGTGTGTGTGATGGATTTATTGATTATTCAATTTGTTTTGTGCAAACTTTGAGTGACGACGCCCATGTTTAAAGTGTAATATACATCACAGAGACTCGCTAAAGGGAATTCTCTATTTCTGAGTGGAAACCAGAAGAATAGAGAGACGTTTAAGTGAAGGAAAGACAGGAGTTAAAGGTGAAGAGGCAGTGAAACAGACCTGACACCCAGACCCCATGCTGGCCAATCAAACAGATGGAGGGATTCATTTCCTCCTTTAACAGAAAGATGAATGGAGGAGGCTACAACCCTAAACCCCGCCCCCATCAAATCCCGCCCCCAAGCTCACAGGGACACACACCTGACTTGACGGAGAATGACTTCGAATGCTCTGCTGGTGACCATTTGGCTAATCAGAACCCTTTTCACATGCCAACCAAGTGCCACCTTAGCTGTGTAACCATGGATGCAGTGGAGGCCTAGCCAATCCCCTACAGACACTCCTTCCTGCAACTCAGATGCCATTTTGAAGGAAAACATTTTTTGAAGGAAGGAAGGTGCCATTTCACAGAAGTTTTTGTTGTTGTTTTTGTATGTTTTTAAAACAAATGAATTACTAGGTTTGCATTTCTTTGTGTTATTTCATGTGAAACTGTGATGAAGATGAAGACAGTGATGATGATGATGATGATGATGATGATGATGATGATGATGATGATGACGACGTGTCGGCCATTCAGAATGTGTTTGTATATTCCACCAAGTCACCAAACAGGAAGTCAAACTAGCCAATGGAGCGACATTTCTCATCACAAGCGCTGTAAAGGTGGACATTGGATAGCCAGCAATGTACTACTCCAGGGATGTGTTCAGCAAATCTCTGAGTTTGAATCAAGCATTTAATTTTGTGTGCGTGCGATAGTGTTTTGTACATAGCAATGAGTTTGTTGTGATTTTCCCATAGATTCTTTTTGCCAAAGTCATCATTTTGTCTCCTATTTAACCATTAACATAAAGTCTTAAGGCAGCTTGTGCGTAGATCAGTCCAGTGCTGCTCACCAACACATCCCTCTCCCTGCCGGAGACACAGGCACATTCTTGTTTACGGGACAAACAGATTTAGATAATCAATCTTAAACTAAATGGTTCCACACTGTACAAAAACACAACTGAAACCATTCGGTTTGAGCTGTAATTAGTTCAGTCCATTACATGGAAATGTGTGTAGTGATTAAAATACATTTAGTATCAAATACAATTATCAGATAGTGGAAGACACTTCTGGTGTGCTTGAATTCAATATTTAGGACACCCCGTACAGTGAAACCAATGGAACAGCGCCGAGGTCTGAGGTGAATCAAGCACACCTGAAGTCTAACCAGTTACCTCTGAAGTTGGCCTATCCACATAAATACTGCTACAGACAGGTGGAATAACACGTCCACTTTTTCACTCCCTCTCTCTCACTATCTCTTGCTCTCTCTCTTCCTATCTTTTCCCCTCTCTCCCTCTCCCTCCCTCCCTCTGTCTCTCCTTGTGTGTGGGAGTGTCTGTACCTGCAGCTTAGAGCAGACCTGTGACATCATGCTGTTGTCTTGTGTTTAAATGTTATTTTGTTACATTTCACGTCATTCATGTTTTTTATAATTGTTCAATGAAGCCATATTTCCATTTAATAATTCCACCCGCCTAAAAAAAGCCATTGTCTATTTTTGTATCATTTGTAAGTTAATTAAAATGTTTCTTGTTTTTTGTTCATTATTTTTATTTTTTATCACATGGTAAAAACGTCATATTATTCTTGTAGTATTTAGTTCTAAAGATTTTTAAATTATGTATAAGTATATCATATGAATATCTTTTTATTTTGCTTTGCGTTTTCTGAAGAAGTGAAGCTGTTTTAAACAAACAATATGCATGAGATCTTTAACACGCTTAAAGAGAGTGAAAGCAGGAAGAACAATTTGTCAAAAAATATGAAAATACTTTTTATTTTCTATCACAGTTTGCTTTCATCTCCCCTTGCCAGTCATCCCCTCATCTCTTTACCTCCTCTTTTTCTCCCTCCACCCTTGCTTTATTTATCTAGGATTTGAAACAAACACAGACGCATCGACTGAACGAGACTTCTGAATGCCTTAACACACACTCATCCTCAGATAGACAGACAGACAGACAGGCAGGCAGACTTTACTCTGGAGGTCTCTACACACTAAATATATATAGATACATCCAATACACATCTGAGTTTGATGTAGAGAAATCTCTCTCTGTCTCTCTCACACACTGTCTCTCTATCTCTATCTCTCTATCTCAATCTCTCTCTTTCACTCTTTCTCCCTCCAACACAGAATTGAGACATTTTCTTTGATAAGGGTCATATGACCACTCTTTGTCATCTTGTATGTGCGTGTGTGTGCATGTGTGGGTGTGTGTGTGCACCACCATCAGTTCTCTTAAAGAGGATGTGGTGAGTGTTTTATTTAATTGCTGAAGGATGATGACTTCACTGAGATTGGTGAGTCTGTGTACACATGCACTTGTAACCATGATGATGATGATGATGATGAAGAGGATAATAATGATGATGATGATGATGATGATGATGATGGCAGATACTACACACAGTCATTTGGTCAATAAGAACAATCTTCTCCCTCTGCCAACCCTCACCCCCACGCCCGACTCTGCCCCCCTCCCCCCATTCCTGGCATTGGACCAGCCCTAAAGCAGCATATATATATGAGTATATAACAAGGACACAGAGGGAGAATCAAACTACTGTAAAGATGCTCATTTTTGATGAACTTTGAAGATGTAAAAAACACTTTTCAACTTTCACTATATTTAATTAAAGTTCCATCTCGTCTGTGAAAACGCTGGTGTGTTGTCTTTCTCGTGCTGTCAACTCACACCCACACGCACACACACTCTCTGAACCGAAGTGTGCATATGTGATTTTGGGGTATTTTCATGCTGCAGTTTGCTGTCTCCCACATCATCCCACCCTGTGCAAAGTCACACACACACACATGCATACACACACACATACTTACATACAGCCCACATACTATACATACAGAAAAACACCAAACAAACCCACTTGGAAAACACCACACAGTCTCAGACTCACAAACACCAAGCATGCTCACACACACACATCAGACTAAGTGTGTGATGATAAACAATGGTGCCCTGAGGAAGTTTCTAATGAGGCAGATGTGGCCTGCCTCGGGTATCGACCTGGACAGCCTCAGGCACCAAGAGAGAGTGTGTGTGCGTGTGTGTGTGTGTGTGTGTGTGTGTGTGTGTGTGTGTGTGTGTGTGTGTGTGTGTGTGTGTGTGTGTGTGTGTGTGAATGTGTGTGGGGATTGTGTGTGGGTGGTGTCTGCTTGTGTGTGTATGCGTGTGTGTGTATGCGTGTGTGTGTGTATCCTTCTACTTTCCAATTCCTAGCCTCAAGGCCTAATCAAAAAGGAGTCACAGATGTCTTATTGACACCAATTAGTTTCAATCCCATGACACACACGCTTTCTCTCTCCTGCCTAAATTATATAAATCATTTTTCAGACAAAGTCTGGGACAAAACATTCACAGAAACACATTATAAACTCACCTACAGAACACATAACACATACATACATACACTATAAATGCATCTTGAGAACACACACACGTACACTATCAACTCGCTTCCAGAACATACACAAATGTCACACCTTGCTTGGGCATTGATTTCTTTCTTCCACACACACCAAAAAACGGTTGCGAGACTGAAGACATCCATTAGCTAATGGACCCATCTCTCTTGCTTTCTGTCTATTTCTAGGTCTTTTTCTCTCCTCTTCCTATTTGACACCCCTCCCCTCTTCTCCCATCCTCTCATTCTTTTATTTGCCTTCACCACTTTCTCCCCCCTCCTCTCCCATCCCTCTCTCTCCTCCATGGTCCCCAAAAGTGCACTTAACCCCACTAGACAACCCCCCCCTCCTCCCTCATGTTGTAATGCAGCCAGAGAAAGTGTATGTATGTGTGTGTGTGTGTGTGTGTGTGTGTGTGTGTGTGTGTGTGTGTGTGCGTGCGTGCATGTGTGTGTGTGTGTGTGTGTGTGTGTGTGTGTATGCGTGTGTGTGTGCGTGCGTGTAATGGAAGGGTCCTCTCTTCTCTTAAATGCAGGGGTGGGACTGATGGATAGATGTCTAAGTGAGACAATAATTTAGCAATCAGCGAGATCTTTGGTGTGGATTTGTGTGTGTGAGAGAGAGTGTGTGTGTGTGAGAGAGTGTCTGTGTGAGAGAGAGTGTGTGTGAGAGAGAGTGTGTGTGTGAGAGAGAGTGTGTTTGTGTGATTTAAAGCAGTGCAGTGTTGACCTGGTACTACCGTGGCTGCAGGTTAACTAGCACAATGATACAATTAACTGCTGCCACTCACACACACTCATAGATACTCAATTCATACCTGCCACGCACACACGCTCATACACTCACTCTCAATTGATTCCTTGCCACTCATAAACACTCTTCCTTTAACTGCTACCTCTCACATACACTCGAACGCACTCCAACTTTACAGCAATCATTTGCCGAGCAATCTACCTATGTATCTGTCCATCTATCTACTTCTATCTAAGAGTCTAAATTCCACTTCATTCTCTCTGTCACTCTCTCCCTCTCTCTCTCTCTCTCCATCTCTCTCTCCCTCTCTCTCTCTCTCTCTCTCTCTCTCTCTCTCTCTCTCTCTCTCTCTCTCTCTCTCTCTCTCTCTCTCTCTCTCTCTCTCTCTCTCTCTCTCTATGTCTCTCTCTCTCTCTCTCTATGTCTCTCTCCCTCTCTCTCTCTCCATCTCCCTCTCCCTCTATCTCTCTCTCTCTCTCCATCTCTCTCTCCCTCTATCTCTTTCTCTCTCGCTCTTCCTCTCTCTCTCCCACACTCTCTCTCCCTCTCTCCCCCACCCTCTCTCTCTGTGGTGGTGTTCATGGTGGCCGTCAGGTGCAGTAGGTCACAGTGAGCTCCTTAAAGGTCAAAGGTCAGGACCTCCCACCCAGAGGCTGACCACTCAGGGGTGTCTGGGCAGCCCAGGGTCAGGGGTCAGGGGGAACCTGAGTCTCCTGAGAAGTCTGCCTTCATTTACATTTGGGATGTGTGTGTAGGTGTGTGTGTGTGTGTGTGTGTGTGTGTGTATGTGTGTGTGTGTGTGTGTGTGTGTGTGTGTAAGAAAGAGAGACATTGTAGCTGGTGAGGAAGAAAGTAACTGGATCTTGTATGAATGGTGAGAACAGAAGAGGAGGGAGGATGGATAGATGGATGGGGGGAAAAGCAAGGGAGGGAGGGAGGAAGGAGGGGCAGTTGAGGGATGGAGGAAGGATGGAGAGAGGGAGGAAGAGGGGGGTTGAAGGAAGGAGGGAGAGAGATAGATAGATAGATTGCGGGAGGGAGGGAAGGAGGGAGGGAGGGAGGGAGGGTGTTGGATCTCCCTTCACCTTCTCACCATCTCTTCTCTTCTGGACCAGGGACTTGTCTATGACATCATCAGTCCCTGTCAGGAAGTCTCCTAACATGTTATCCTCCATGGAAACAGGCTGTGGGCTGTAGGGGGTTAAATATTGGCCAAACAACCAAGACTAATTCCCCTATGGTATAAAGGAAGATGGGAAACTGAACAGTGTATTAGCATGCATCACCAAATAATGCCAACACAAATAGAATTTGACTCTATGGGTTAAATCAGAAAATGGATGGTTGAAGTAAGGTTAAATGAAATATACATTTACAGTTTTTCTCGATTGGTTACACACATTTTCTGAATGCATACCTCATACGTTCAGAACTCTACACACAAATCAAAAAAACACACACACAATGGGCAAAACCCCTCACTTCTCCTGCAAAATTAAACTTAACATTCAAAACAATGTTATTTAATCTCAAAATTGTATTTTGTTTTCAAATGACAAACACAAACCATCATATGAATAGACATTTATAAGAACCATTTGAACACTAATGTGCTCAATGTAAAACACTATGATGAATGGACAACACTTCTTCTTCATTCATCATAGTGAGTTAGGCCTTTTTTTTGTTCAGTGTTACACTTACTACAGACAGTACATACATAAGTGTGTTGTAAAATATTTGAAAATATTATTTTTATACTCGGAACACAGAAATACACGGTAACAAATATGTTTTACGTATTATTCCCAGAAAAACAATGTACACAGTGTACATCCCAACCAACACAAAGTTGCACATACAGTGGTCTACATACAAAACAACGGAATCATTTACTGTATAGTGTATACAGTTACATTATTATTATTTTTCTTTGTATTTGCCGTAATGTTATGGCGTTATTTTCTAGGACCATGTTCATGATTTCAGTTTCCTGTTCAGGAGACAGAAGACATTCCCGACCACCTTGTGTTGGTAATCTTTCAGTTCTGCCAAACAAATAGTAAAATACTGTAAATACTGTGTAGGAATACAAAGTAGGAATACATTTTCCAAATACTTGAAACATACTTTATTTTTACAGTCATACAGAACAGTCCACAGGCAATACTGTACTACTGTACTCATTGAGTACTGTATTGATATGCAGTAGGCCTACTTCAATTTTGTAGTGAGAGTAGATTTCTTACCTATTCTCATTTCGGAAAGTCCGGATGATGGATGCTACAGTGTACCTGCTCAAATTTGGCTGTACTCTTTGCCCAGCCTCCCTCATTGTTAGACCATGGTTGACCACATGGTCAACCAAAGCGGCTCGGATCTCATCAGAGATTATGGTCCTTGGCCTTCCTCATCCTCGTCCTCCCCGTCCTCCTCCTCTTACTCTCACTCCTCTGCCTCTGCCTCTGTTTCCAATGTTGGCATCCATTGCTCAAAAACAGAAGAGGTCACCTGTTGCCCTTTTATGCTAAAGCTCTGATTGCTAATTGTAAAACTGTGTGACAGGTGTTTGTCCATGCAATGAGTCAGTGTGCGTATTTGAATGGCAGTGTGTTCCTTGTGAAAACAAAAGATTTTCTTCATGAAAATTGTGCCAAATGCAAAGAATTGTGTGTAGTGTTTTGAAAAAAGTGTGTTTTAGAACTGCAATTTGAGTGTAAAGCAGGAATTGTGCTTGTATTTTAGCAGAATTGGTTCATGGGGTTGGTGCATGAGTTACATGTTGTGGTCATTGTGTCTCAAGTACCAGTATTTGTGTGTAAACAATTGAGAAAAACTGTAATAACATTGCAAATGAATGAAATGAATTTCAAGGCAAACATGTTACAACATGAAAGTTAACTCTTACCTACGCTACCATGATTATTGTAAATCAGAGTGACAGCAAGAGCTGAGCAAGGAGAATTGAGGAGAAGGTCTCAGGAGATCAAGAATCCACAGAACAATGCATAACAATTCCTTTTATACAAAGGACAACCAATCAGACCAAATCTTGAATGGGATGTGAGAGCCATCAAGTTGAGACCATCTAGAAACTCCAGACTTTAGCATATGAGAGGTGAGGGCAGGTTTGACACCCAGCCTTACAGGCATTTCTCCATCAGTGTTCTTGTCTGTACTTTCCGTAATTCTTGTGGACTTGCATCCAGCCAAGTACAGTCCATATATCTGGAAAAGTTCTTGCAAGTTCTTCTTCTCAAGTTTGTTCCCCGAGTCGAACTTGCTCAGTCCAAACTTGCCGTACTTGGTATTGTGAAAGGCCCTGTGATTACACCCTGTCTGATGACATCACTTCCCATAACTGTCGTTGATCAGGTGTCCAGCTGCTTCCTGGATGGAGAATCACATCATCTTCTTATTATATTACAATACCAATGTCTAGAAATAATTTACTACTATCATATTTAACTGTTATGAGCTCAATGTCTCAGTATCACCCTTACTATCAGTATCAATATCAGTGTGTGTGTGTTTGTATGTGTGTGTCTTTGTGTATGTGTGTGTGTGTGTAGGCATATTACAGCTAGTCCTGTTAGATCCTTGCTACTTCCTCCCCCTGCCTACACTTGGCATACACACACACACACACATACACACACACATTCTCTCTCTCTCTATCTCTCTGTCTCTCTCTCTCACATACACACACAGACACACACACGTACAACTTCCCATCACACACATATCCTTCCCCACACACAACTCCCCCACCCCAGTACACACACACCAGCAGAATTACAGGTCATTTATACCCGTCTGTAGTGTTTCTGCTGGGGTAGAGGTCTTGAGCAGAGCGGAGCCTGCATATCAGAGGGGAGACACAGGGGAGAGAAGGGCACACGTATAAATCAAGTTTCATCCCCCAACAATTTTCTGCTCACCTTGTGGAACGAGAGAAGCCATCTGTCTGAGCACTTCCTGACTTCTGACTGAGCGCTTGCAGACTCCCAACCTCGACGGGTGACTAGGACTAGCTTGTTAGCCTGCTAGCTTACTAGCCAGTAGACAACTGCACAACTAGCCTCCAATTTGCTTGTCTACTACCCTCATTTATGCCAGCCTCCAAACAACTAGTCGGTAGGGAGGTAGGGAGTCAGGTGGCTGAGCGGTTAAGGAGTCGGGCTAGTAATCTGAAGGTTACTGGTTTGATTCCCGGCTGTGCCAAATGACGTTGTGTCTTTGGGCAAGGCACTTCACCCTACTTGCCTCGGAGGAATGTCCCTGTACTTACTGTAAGTCGCTCTGGATAAGAGCGTCTGCTAAATGTAAACTAGTCAATACCTGTAGAAGTGTATTGGCCTACTAGACTCCAATAAGCTAGCCAGTACCCAGTAGAAGCATTTTGGTCAGCTAGCCTCTGATATGCTAGAAACTACCCAGTAGAAGATGTAGCAGAACCCTGTTCTCTCCTATTCGTCAGGAGAACACAGGTGCACAAA
Source organism: Osmerus eperlanus (assembly GCF_963692335.1). Taxonomy (NCBI): domain Eukaryota; kingdom Metazoa; phylum Chordata; class Actinopteri; order Osmeriformes; family Osmeridae; genus Osmerus; species Osmerus eperlanus. The sequence goes on along the minus strand of NC_085044.1, from coordinate 7,923,714 downwards.
CTGGTGCAATTGGGGACCCTCATGGAGAACACTGGTTGAATGAGTGTGTCCCAACAATGTATGTTCGCTTAGACACACTGGGTGTATAAAGGGAGTGTTTGCTCACAGGGATAGTTACAGCAAACTTGTATTTCTCAACCAACAATGTCACATGCTGTTCAAGGAAGGTCCACTGTAGGATTGTCAGGGTCACACTTCACACACACACACACGCATGCATGCACGCACACACCAGCATGCTAGTGCAAATCAAACTGGTTTTCTTAACTTTTTTACTTTCGCAGCCAAGAACTGCAAAAACTTGCCAAGACACAGCAGAGAGGGGGAGAGAAGGGTGAGGCGGGGGAGATGATGTGGAGGTGATGGGGGGGGGGGGTGATGGGGGAGGTGATGGGGGGTGATGGGGGAAGTGGGGCACAGGCCATCTTTTCACCACACTGAGGGGGAAGGAGCAGGCCACACTCATCACTCCTCTCACTCTCAATCTCTCTAATTGACGTGTGCTGTAATTCACCTTTCCCACCCCCTTTGCCTTTGCACACACACACACACATCCTCCAACATTCACACACCTTCCAACACACACACACTGCTCTGTTCACATAGTCTCCCAGACCAGTTGTTTTTATAGGGGGTGTTTAGGGGAAACAAGGACCATGGCCTTGGTGCATATTTCACATTTATGAAAGTTTGGAAACTGGGAGATATCATTACACCAATGAAGAACAAGAGACTGGATAGTCATATGGTAGTTATTATCTCACTGTGTGTGTGCAGGGTTTTATGTCTGTGCATGAGTGTGTCTGTGTTTGTGTGTAGGTGTGTGTAGGTGTGTGTGTGTGTGTGTGTGTGTGTGTGTGTGTGTGTGTGTGTGTGTGTGTGTGTGTGTGTGTGTGTGTGTGTGTGTGTATGTGTGTGTGTGTGTCCGTGTATGTGTGTGTGTGTGTTGCACAGCACAGTGTGGAAAGTGACAGGCCATGAGGATTTAAAGCGCATTTCAAAGTTATGTTTCATAAACATCTGCTGGACCCAGAGTGCTGGCCCTCTCCTTTTCTTCTCCTTCATCACTCTCTCAAGTTCTCTATTTCTCTCCCCCGCTCTTCCTTGATTTCCTATTTCCTCCTACACCCATCTCCACTTTCTTTCTGTGTATCTCTATTGCCCTCATGATGATTAATATTATAATTATGGTGAGGATGATGTAAGCATGCACAACAAACCACCCACACCCATACACCCACCCTCACCCACACAAAAAACACCCACACACCCACATACACACACACACTATCACAGCATCATTATGACTCCTTGCCAGATCTCCACCAAGTCCATCCTGAATCATTCCCTCATCCATCCAGCTGTTAATGTTATTTACAAAGGCATTATCAATCAATCCACACGTCATGTCTGTTGACTCAAACTGGTCCATGCTGGACGAGGAGTTCTGTATTTTCTTCTCTGGTTTGGGAAAGAAATGGTATAAAGTTATGGACTTGGATTATTATTGTTTTCCGTAGGAATGGAGAGGAGAGATTCTGGAGGAGAAAGCAGGAGGGGTGAGAAGGAGGGGGGAGTGAGACGGGTGAGGAGATGTGGGTTTGAATGGGGAGTACAATATGTTTGCACGTTTTGAACGCGCGCACACACACACACACATACTGTACATGCTATCAGAGTTCTTGCTAGAGTTGAACAGGGATCAACATTGATCCACCCGGTGCTGTTGGGAAGGCTTTTTGAGAGGGGGGGGGGGATGTTGGGGGACATCGTGGGGGGAGGGGGGGGGCTAAGGAGAGATATTCCAGAGAGACCAGAGGAAAGAGAGAGTTGAGAGATACCAGAAAGGAGATAACAGAGGAGAGACCAAAGGAGAGAGAGAGCTGAGAAGAAAGAGACCAAAGGAGAGAGAGAGCTGAGAAGAAAGAGACCAGAGGAGAGACAGAGCTGAGAAGAAAGAGACCAGAGGAGAGACCAGAAGAGAGAGAAAGTAGAAGTGTGTGAGAGTATTTCTCCATGCATCACCATCTGGATGTAAGGCTGGCTCTGACGGAGCTTTGGGGGGGTAAGGGGCGGGTCATCTGGTTACATCCTGGGGTGTGATTGGTGGGTTGTGTCAGGAAGTGATGGATGGATCATGGCTCCTCTCCAACTTCTGGCTGTGTGGAACATAATCTGTGATCAATATATCTGTCAATATGTAAATATGTCTATCTGTCTGACTGTCTATCTGTCTATCTATCTATCTATCCGTCTATCTATCTATCAATCTCTCAATCAATCTATCTATCTATCAATCTCTCAATCAATCTATCTATCTAATCTACATCATCTATAGTCAATATCTATCAAACCTACACATACAAAGGTACATACACTTAAAGAGTTAGGTAGCAAACACATCCAGATAAACAAACACACACACACAGAGCTACCCAAACCTCTAGTTTATGCCTGGCCTCTTCCCTTCCACCCTCCAGTGATGGTGTTGGTGGTGTTGCAGAGGACAGCACCTAAGTACACACACACACACACACGACACACAAACTACAATAGCGATCCAGCTCTCATTGGCTTCATGTGGAAGTAATTTCCCTCTAATCTACGGTAATTGTATCCGTGTTACAACCAAAGACCTGGTTCTCATTTACCTACTCTATCCATCTCTCCCTCCATCCCTCCATCTGTCTATATCTCCCTCCATCTCTCCCTCCATCCCTCCATCTGTCTATATCTCCTTCCATCTCCCCTCTTCCCATCTGTCCATCTCCCCCTCCAGAACTCCATCTCTCCCTCCATCTCTCCTACCACCCGTACTTCCATTCCTGCACCAATCTCAATTCCTCCATTACATCTCCTTCTCTCCAGACCTCCATCTCTCCATCTCTTCTTCCATCTCTTTCTCCATCCTTTCAATATTGACACAATCAAACCAAGTGTAATGTTAGAATTGCCAAACTAGTTAGACTGTTTAGATCAGAGTGCTACAGTAGCTACACTGGGCTAGATGGAGGATGGGGCAATGCAGGGGTAAGGTTAGGGTTAGTGTAAGGCCATTAGAAGTTTGTCAAAATAAGACGGGAGTGATTTCCTGTTCCAAGCCACCCGTGAAGTATATGCTGCAGGTTTGTGTAGAGAGAGTGTATGTGCATGTGTGTGTTCTGTCCTTCCCATGAACCCACTATAGTCTACGTACATCAGCTGCACACACACAGAAATCTGTCTGTCTGCCTTTCTGCCTACCTGCCTACTTGTCTGCCTAACTCTCTGTCTGTCTGTGCCTGTCCGCCTGCCTCCCGACCTGTCTGCCTACCTCTCTGTCTGTCTGTCTGTGCCTGCCTGCCTGCCTGCCTGCCTACCTGTCTGCCTACCTCTCGGTCTGTCTGTCTGTCTGTCTGTCTGTCTGTCTGTCTGTCTGTCTGTGCCTGCCTGCCTGCCTGCCTGTCTGTCTGTCTGTCTGTCTGTCTGCCTGTCTACCTCTCTGTCTGTCTGTCTGTGTGCCCACCCAATGGGGTTTCAATCCCGGGTCACATCCTGCTTCCCTCTGATGTAGAGCAGCATGTTTGACCCCAGCCCTGCAGTATAAAGCAGGAGCAATCAGGGGGAAATTACCCACAATCCCCTCCAGACCTCCATTAGGGTCTAGCGGAGCACAACCCCATGTCCTCCTGGGGCTAATACAGTTATTATAGGTCATTATAGAGAGATAAATACCCTCCCAAGCTAACCACCCCACCTTCAAACTATCTAGCACCCCTCACCCAGACTCCACCCTCTACATTTACTCTCTCTATACAACTCCCTCTTCTCACCACTCACTAGCTATTCCCTTTATCTTTGTTTTTCTTTGTTTTTCTGTTTCTCTCTGTCTCTCACGTCTTCTCTCTGTTCCTCTTTCTCTGTGTCTCTGTCCGTCCTATAAAATGAATATAAAGAGTGGACTACCCATGTCTTTGAATAACGTGTGTGTGTCTGTGTGTGTGTGTGTCTGTGTGTGTGTGTGTGTGCAGTTGCAGCTTGGCTCAGCATTCCCTGAGATGATGGATGAGGGGGGCTCCTCCTGCTGTCTCCTCCTCCACCATCATTTATCCTCTAGCCCCAGACAGATGAGAAACACCTCGCAGGCCGCATGCCCCGCGTCCCAACCCAGCGCACCCACGGCCCTCAGCCCACACTGGAGCTGGAGATGGATAAGGGCCGGGGTGTGATGCATTCATATCTCCCTTAATTACTCTCTTCTTCTCTTCTTCTGCTTTCTCTAGTCATTCCTCTGGAGCTACGAACACACACTGTGTTGGGGTGATGGATGGAGGGATGGAAAGATGGATGGAGGGATGGAGGGAGGGACGAAGGGAGGCAGGGAGAAAGACCGGGGAGTGAGAGCCTGAGAGAGTAAAAGAGAGAGTAGACGAGTGGGCTTGTGTATTCCTATGTGTGTGTGTGTGTGTGTGTGTCGTCTACGAGCTCTCTGCTGGTTTATTTACACAGTTTAGCTCGAGTAGCAGCGCCTCGTTGAAGAGAGTTAGAAGAGCACGGTGAAGAGCGTCTGTGTTGTTGTTTTCGCAGCCTGGCTGTGTACAAATGTTTACATGAACCTGGAATGTTCCGGAGGGTGAGGGGAGGCTGAGGTGAGGCTGGAGGTCTGGGCTCACCAGGGATAATCACTTCTCTCTTCAGGGTTAGCAGGTGGCTTACAAACAATGGCACCATCATGTCATCAGTCAATACACACACACAAACACAGGAACGCACTCACGCACACATGCAAAATCTCTCTCACACACATACACTACAACACTAAAACGCACTTGCATACACACACAAAATCTCCCTCAAACAATAAACACATGCAAACACACATGTATGTCGTTCACGCATGCACACACACATGCACACTCACACACCAACACATACATACACAAAAAAACAAAAAACGTATCTTAAGAAACAGTGACTTTCTGCATGACTTAGCCTATATGACATTCGCTGGTTCATCCTTGCGTCAGGGCAGGCAAGCGTCGATACAACACCAGCTATACTTTCATCAGGTTTAGCCGCCCTAATCATAAGTGTTTGAACACTCCAAAGGCAGCGCTTGATCCTAACCCATCCGGACAGCGTCGCAGGTCGGGATGAGCGCGGATCTCATGTATCTCTCCTAATGACGTGAGGCCCATAACACAAACGAAGGAATGTTTCACCGTCTTCAGTTTCGAATAACAATCAGAATAGATGAAAAGGTTTTCGGGAGAGGAAACTTTCCCCATTGTCTGTATTAATTTAAGTCTCATTTAACGACGGCGGGAATCAAACGCGCCGGGAGGGAGTGGGTGGAAAGGCGCAGTGAGAGGAGCCGACAAACAAACAGAATGAGAGAGAGAGAGAGAGAGAGAGAGAGAGAGAGAGAGAGAGAGAGAGAGAGAGAGAGAGAGAGAGAGAGAGAGAGAGAGAGAGAGAGAGAGAGAGAGAGAGAGAGAGAGAGAGAGAGAAGAAAAAATCACACTGAGGGTTAGAGAGAGAGACACACACACACACAGACACAGACATCAGAATACATCAGTCCGAAAATAGAATCGCTTTTTTGTTTCATCCGACACAGAGAGGTGTAGATAATTAGGCACCGCCGTTCTCTCCACGCGCAGCAACCAGGTAGGAGTTGGGGAGCCACGCGCCTCTCCCTGACAACGCGCGCGCTAAGAGCAATGTAAATGCGAGGGTAATGGCTGTCAGCTCGTGACAGCTTTAAATGGCCTTTTAGTTTGCAGCGCGAGCTGTCACGAAGGAACACATTTAGAATGCGTTATGTAGACAGCCTGAGCTGCGCGAGACACATCATTATTAACAAACTGCTACGACCGCCTCTCCTCTCCTCTCACCGCGGCCCAGCAGACCAGGACATGTATCCTACTCGCCCCTCCTTGCACCGGAGAAGAAATACAAAGCGTTGTCAGGGGGAACGAGCCGCACCGTGTCACCTCGCAGGGTTGGCGGTGTCAATCACACGGGGCGCGCTGCGTTTGTACACATTACCCGCAGCCCCGGAGTGAACATGAAAGCTACACGGGGGGATGTTAATTTAACGGTGCCTGTTCCGCGACTACTTCGGGTTGATCCCGGGGACGAGTGCGGCTGTTCGCTGGAGAGGGTTGTTAGCTGGCTGCTAACCGTTTTATTTGAAGTGTTGTAGCCTTCTTTGTTTTCCGCTGGAGCGCTTCCTACACACTGTACCCCCTCCCCTCCGCCTTACACCATCCACACAGATACAGTTAGACATACACACTCAAATGCATGTATTCGCAGAACACGTATACACTTATAATATGTAGGTCCATATATACAGTATATTACTAATTGCCCAGTGAACAAAACTTTGAATGTGCATATAATCTAGAGGCTTTAAAACGTTTAAAACTTGAACGTTGGAAGGTTCAATAGCCTTCTAGATTGAGGCTTTAGTGGTTCCAAACCATCTTCCAGGTAGCCACGCCCAGTAGGGGTGGTTCTCGAAGGGTCAAAGGTCAGACATGAAAATGAGATTACAGTTAATGGGTCCTGCTGTGTTTATTCATACAGGTGTGTGTGTGTATGGTGTGTCTGTGTTTGTGTGTGTAAGCGTGTGTATACGTGTGCATGTCGGGTTGTGAGCATGTGTGTTTGTATATATGTGCGTGTCGTTGTGTGAATGTGTGTGTGCTTGTATACGTGTGCATGTCAGTGTGTGAGTGTGTGTCTGTGTGAGTGTGTGTATACGTGTGCATGTCTGTGTGTGTGTGTGTGTGTGTGTGTGAGTGTGTGTCTTTGTGAGTGTGTGTATACGTGTGCATGTCTGTGTGTGTGTGAGTGTGTGTCTGTGTGAGTGTGTGTATACGTGTGCATGTCTGTGTGTGTGTGTGTGTCTGTGTGAGTGTGTGTATACGTGTGCATGTCTGTGTGTGTGTGTGTGTGTGTGTGAGTGTGTGTATGTGTGTGCATGTCTGTGTGTGTGTGTGTGTGTGTGTGTGCTGGGGCAGAGCGGCTGGCTGAGAGGAAACCGTTAGCAGCAAGCTCACGTTGCGTCCCCCGGGAGCGTGTGGGGAGTACCCAGAGTGCTTTGCAGCACAAGCGAAGGCTGTGTGGGAGTGAGGGAGGTTTTATGACATTAGAGAGGAGAGACAAGGAGAGACTGTGGGAGAGACCGGCGTGACCTGCCAGACTGTACGGGCAAGGCTCACTGTACTGGCTCCAGAATTATGAGTGTGTGCGTGTGCATGTGTATATATGTGCGAGGGCATGTCAGTGAGTGCATGTGTGTTTGTGTATCACTGTCCACATATGTGCCTTTAATTGAATCAGCCAGGTACATGCTAAGCATATCCTTCTACAGTGCACAAGCCCAGAACAGAGTCAGCTTGTATGAGCACTTGTGAGATCAGGCAACACGTTCTCCCCTAAGTGAAGCAGAAAAACCTTTAGAACCTTCTAGAACCGGGTCAGGTTCCCTCAGATCAGACTCAGAAATCTGAACTCCTTGAGGTACACTTGATTTAGCTCTCTTTGAAGACAGGAGGTGCCCCTTCTTGGTTCCATGATGTCTGTAATATGAAGTGCAACCTCTGCTATTTGTAACACCTCGATGACGAAGCATTCCTATTCTCGCTGGGGACGTCCAGAACCGTTTGGGATGGGGTTGGGTTCCTCAGGAGGGTCCAGCCTTGTGGTTCTGTTGACAGGACTGGGGTCGGGTCCAGGTCAGGTCCAGGTCAAGTCAACACCAGGGTCAGAACACTGCCCTGAGCAGCCAATCATATGCTGTAATTAGAAGCTAAATACCCTACCATTAGAGTGTGTGTGTGCATTGCAGGACATTGCTGCCTAATGACTTTTACCCCTAAACAATTTACCCCCCCAGACAGATTACTCTTTTCATTCTATTACCCCCAGCAGGGTCTGTGGTGATTAAGGGAGGGGGTCCCTATGTGCATGTGCATTATTGAAGTTGTGTGTGTGTGTTGGTCTGTCTGTGTGGGTTTGTATGTATGCAAGTATACTCAAGTGTGTGTGTGTGTGTATGTGTGTGTGTGTGTAACAATTAATCCATGACACCTGTATGTCAACACTGCCACATGTGTTGCCTATGTTTGCCAGCCGACCAATCAACTTGATGCACCCAGTGATGACAGAGTGAAGGCTTCTGGGAATTGCAGTGCAGAGAGAGGAGCCAGGACAGTCAGACAGCTGACCAATCAGATGCGTTCCGTTCATGTGATTGCCAGCCTAACTCATGCACTTCCTGGAAAAGCAACCTCCCACAACAGCCATTAAAGTTTAGATGAAAGGAGCCACCTGCTTAATGACAGGTATGGGGGAGATCTAATGACCTAATTCGCTGGAATTCTACTCTGGAATGCAACCACCGTTAATGGTGCATCCTCTGATTGGTTGGATATTTTGGTTTGGCTCATCTAATTGGTTGATGTTCGGGTGTGGATACACAGAGAGAGACAGGAGTGGAAACAATAAAGACCTGATAAAGAAGCACATCCATGGACGCGATGGCAACAAACAGAAACATAGACTTCATGGCAACTCACATATTGACTGACACTGAGCTTGGTAGCATATCCCAAAAACAGAAGTCAAGACAGAACTCACATTGCACTGGTTCCGAGTAACACCCAAACCAAACCCCTTTACACTGTGGTTCTAGTGGCCAGGCCTGTAGAACCGCAGTCTAGGGCAAGGTTCCAGCGCTGTAATCACGTCATGAAGTCCTACTCCTAAGAACCCTGTTTTAACAGGAAGTGTTTGGAGGGAGGTTGTAAATGCTACTCCTTGGTGCTGTCAGCAGACTGTAACTCACTCTGCTACACAGACCTGCTGTTAGAGGGCATACACTCTCATGCAAGCACACACACTCACATACACATGTATACACACCCATCCATGCATATGCACCAGATGCACACTCACACACACAAACAGATAAATAATCACACACAGGACATCGACGCACATATATTAACTTGAACTTGAGATGAAGAGTGAGATAGAAAGAGAACGAGAGGAAAGAAAATAAAAGGAGAGAGGAGTGAGAAGGGGAGAGAAGTGACAGGACAGAGAGAGAGTTGGAGAGAGGGAGCGGGGGAGTGAGTTGGTAGGAGAGATGAAGGGTCAGTCGTCCATGCTGCAGCAGATCACTCTGCACCTCTTCCTGGTGTGTCAGTAGCAGAACACATGTGGGGGAGGTTCTGTAAACACTGACCCGGCTCTACCTCCACACACACACACACACACACACACACTTACTCACATAAAAACACGCACTGACACGTATACACACACACATACTCTTAGAAACACACACACTTACACACACATTCACACTCACACACACAGACACACACTATCAAAAAACACAATATTTTACAGTAATTCAATGTATTTCTCTGTTTTCAATCCTCTCATTTACAGACGAATACATATATATGTGTGTGTGTGGTGGGGGGGGGGGGGGGCTATGCGAATGAGTGAGTGTGTATGTGTGTGTGTGTGTGCCTAGCGACGGGCGGAGGTTGCTAAGTGGAGGGTTGACAGGTGGAGGGAAGTGTTGACGACGGCAGTGTAACCGAGTCCAGCCTCCATATGCTGCCAACTCAGAGGAAGACAACTGCTGTGGTGAAAGTACGGCCTCTCAATTAGCCTCGATAGAGACATAAACCACACACACACTCCGCCCTGTAGCACAGCCGGATGGTCTAATTGGTCATCTAACAAAGAAGTCCTGTAGCCTCCAAGTCTGGTGTATGTGTGCTTTTATGTGTGTGTTCGTATGTATGTGTGTGTGAGGGTGTGTGTTCCCCTGTCCCCTGTGTTGGCCTGGGGACCTTGTTATAGGGTTTAAGCAGGGACACGGAGCAGTAACCAGACCCCTAGATGAGGTGTGTGCGTATTGTCACGACAGGGCCTAGCCTACTGCCCTGGGACTCTGGGCTGGCCAACAATATACATGTTAGCACTGTTGTAAGAATGCCCTTCTCATAACAGACCCTCAGACACATGGCTGGGTTTCATACCAAACTCCTGCAGGACAAGCACACTCGCTAGGTCATGGGCTGCATCTCCACAGGCTGTGGTAGATTACTCGGCCCGTCTCCTTCACTTAATGAGATCTGAGGATTCCTTGAAAGGATAGGTGAAGAGAGGGGAGGAGAGTGGAGGAGAGAGGAGGAGAGTGAAGGAGCCGACAGGAAGTATTGGAGTGCTTCTGAGTGTCTGTTCTGTTTAACATGTGCACATGTTGCTGCTTCAAATCTGGTGTAAACCATGTCAGAGGTGCGTGAAACAATCAGGCTTCTCTCAGAATCAATTTACACTTCCTCCCTCCCTCTCTGAGTTGACGCCTGAGTTTGGGAGGATTGTTCTTTCGTTTTCCAGTGGCTCCTCTTTGACAAACCAAGCTGCTTTTACAAATGTAAAAATGAAGTTGTTTGAAAAGTAGCAGGGGTGTGGAGAAGAGAGAGCTGGTGTGTGTGTGTGTGTGTGTGTGTGTGTGTGTGTGTGTGTGTGTGTGTGTGTGTGTGTGTGTGTGTGTGTGTGTGTGTGTGTGTGTGTGTGTGTGCTAATGTAGAAGTATGTATGTGTGTCTGTCTGCCTGCCTGCCTGTCTGTCTGTATGTGTAGGTGTGTGTGTGTCTGTGTGTATATATACTGCTACAATACCCCCTGTTCTATGACTGCCATGCCCCTGATGATGACTGCAGCCAGCAGTAAGTGGAGTGATATTATCAATGTCAGGTCATGTCCACACACACACACACACACACACACGGGTCAGGCCACAGGAACACAACTCTTATCTTGAGTGACTATCCTCTCTGCTGTAATGGCACTGGTAATTAGTGAACACTTTACAATCACCCTGCACCGACCTGACCTCAAACACAGAGACACACCCACACCCACGTAGAGACATAAACACACACACACAGACATGAACACACACACACACGTCGAGACATAAACACACACAGACATGAACACACACACACAGAGAGAGACAGACTTGAACACACATACGCTAGCGTACACGTACACATGAACGCACACACAAATGGCATATGCAGGAAAACACACGCACTCTTCGTGTGTGCAAGAGACCGAGAGAGTGAGATAAGCTTGGTGTTTAGACATGGAGGTAAGGAGGTATCAGAGTATTCTCCTGTTTTATGGTTGTTATGGTTGTTATGGTTATGGTTGGGTGTTAGCAGGGATCAGTCTGGGATAACGGCTCTTCCTGCGTCTTACTGTTAAGTCATGCTGAAGCCCAGATTACACCCCTGACCTTGTCTGGCTGTCTCAGTGTGTGTGTGTGTGTGTGTGTGTGTGTTTGTGCATGTGTGTGTGGGAGGGGGGGGGCTTCTGGGTTCCTTTACCACCACCACCCCCCTCCCTGGCCACCTATAGTTAGTTGGGGTCCTTATGGTGTGTGTATGTGTGTGTGTGAGGGCGGGAGGTTAGAGGGGGACTTGAGGCCTTGGGGGTCCCGGGACAGTGAGTGGGGGGATGTATTGAGTGAGAGCACACAACAGCTGCACACCACTAACATCTATTTATACTGCAGCTGCAAATGTAACGGGCACAAACACACAAGCATACACAGTTGCACAACGACCCGTCAAATACACACACAACACACGCACACAAGCACACGCACGCACAGCGCAAACACGCAAGCACACACAAACTCCAAAACACCCTCCTCTCTGGTCCACCCTGTCTCACCATCTTTGCCATCGGCACGATGGCTAGGTCAGAGAGAGGGCAGTGCTACACACACATACCCTGGGCCCTGGCTATTCCTCTGTTAAGTGTGGTTTGTGGCCTCTCTCTCTCTCTCTCTATCTTCCTAACTCTCTCCTCCTAATGGCCCATGGCACCTTACACACTCATTAGCCCTGGAGCTTTCCACCACAACTACCCACTGTACCTCCAGTTCGCACACACATTCACACGGACACACACCCACGGCTCGAGGGGACAGAGCCTCGGGGCAAGAAGCCTAATAGAGAGAGACTGAGGGATGACTGAGGAAGGGATCAGGGCAAAGCAAAGAGAGAGGGGGGTGTGAAAAAGAAAAGGGCGTGAGAGCAAGGAAGAGGGGAGAGAAAGAGAGAGAGGGAGAGGGAGGGGGAAAAGGGAGAGAGGAAGATGAAGGGAGGATAAGCAAGAGAAAAAGAGAAAGGAGAAAGGGGAGACATGAGAGAGAGAGAGAGAGAGAGAGAGAGAGAGAGAGAGAGAGAGAGAGAGAGAGAGAGAGAGAGAGAGAGAGAGAGAGAGAGAGAGAGAGAGAGAGAGAGAGAGAGAGAGAGAGAGAGAGAGAGAGATTTCAGGATTCTGGATTCCGACAGACCCCGTCTTGTAACTATGGCATATCGACAGTTCATTGTCCATATTTGGTAGGTTTCCTGCGTTCCATATTGATGAGCGCGAGCTGGCAGGAGGGTAATGGAATCTCCGGAACATTCTCTCAACCACTAGAACTGACCAATGCACATTACCCACGATTACTGGCTAAACAAACAGAAAAAAGGAGGGATGCTTGACAGTCATTAAGTCTGTATGAGGCTGGAGAGTAGCCGTGTGAGGGAAAGACTCACTATCTAACTTGAGGAGGAGGGGAGGCACGGCTTTACCAAAACACTACTCACACTCTGCCAACGCAACACCAACACAACACCAAAACAACACCAACACGCTACCAACACAACAACAATGTGCTACCAACACAACAACGACACAACAACACGTTACCAACCCAACACCAACACACTCTCAACATGCTACCAAAATGCCCCCAATACACTGCCAATGCAACAACATGCTACTAAAACATGTCCGAAACATTACAAAACACACACTACCAACATGCTACCAACACACCCAGCAATCCCGTGTCGACACTTGCTCTCCAGCGCTGTAACTAAAACGCACACCTCTCCAAACTGTAGACTAGAACACACACACACCTCTCCAAACTGTAGACTAGAACACACACGCACCTCTCCAAACTGTAGACTAAAACACACACACACCTCTCCAAACTGTAGACTAAAACACACACACACCTCTCCAAACTGTAGACTAGAACACACACACACCTCTCCAAACTGTAGACTAGAACACACACGCACCTCTCCAAACTGTAGACTAGAACACACACACACCTCTCCAAACTGTAAACTACAACACACACGCACCTCTCCAAACTGTAAACTACAACACACACGCACCTCTCCAAACTGTAGACTAGAACACACATGCACCTCTCCAAACTGTTTCATTTTAAAATTACACAGATCAAAGAAATGAACACAGACACTTGGGAACACTGGGAAAACGACAGACATGTCACCTGTCCATATTAACAGAGATTTGACAAACTTCTAACGTGTTTACATAAACAGTATGGAGTAGAAGTGTGTAAAGTTGAGATGAGGATGATGAAAGTGTTTGCTGCGCTTACTTGGCAGCTGACACACACTAATAGAATCACCATTCAAACAAATAGACGCAAGAGACGGTATCTCTCTCTTCCTCTCTTTCTCTCTCTTCCTCGCTCTCATTAGACAACTGAAAGAAGAACGCTCACGTCTGTCACTTCTGAAGGACTCATCATTACATCACAAGAACTCACCCATACACACACAAACATATGACCAATCCCTCCCCTCCCACACACACACACACAACAACAGTGAAATAAGTGTTGTGAAACAACAGTGTTTCAGTGATGTCTGATCATGTGAAGTAATTATAGAATCAAGACCAGGATCATCTCCAGGGACCAGACTATGTTCAGAGAGGAAATATGGTTTAGCTGCAACCTTGTTTGTGTTTTTATTTACCATATAGTGCTTAACACAGAGAGTGTCAACATGGTTTCGGTTTTGCGAGAGGTTCTCTTCATCCAATCCCCACACTCTGAAGTAATGTAAAAGTACATCAGAAGTGATTTGCTGATGCCGATGCAGAACGTGTTTGTCTCTAACACCCAGATGACCACAGCCGGTTGAGACACATTGCTTACAACTGCACCTTTCACCTGGAGAGCAGAGGTCAACTGCTGTGTCCTGTGATCTCTGGCAGGACTACACTGCCCCCTGTTGGCCCTCCTGGAACACTGCAGCTGAAGGGAAGGCCAGAGTCCAGGACACAGGGGGAACTGGGCTGCATTTCCAGAAAGCGTCGTAAGCCTAAGTTGATCGTACAATCCATCGTACAACGAATCTTAGTTTTACGGGCCGTTCCCAAAGACACCGTAGCTAAAGTGTCTCTTGAAAATTCGTAGCTCTTGAAAGCGCATAGATTAGCCTACTCCTTACGAGCATGTTTGGGAAACGCACGTAAGAAATATCAATGGTTTCGTTATTTCGCTCGATCGTTGCTACGATCCATCGTTATGGGGAAACGCAGCCCTGGTCAGTATGGGGTGGTGGGAGAAACAGACAGAGGGATGGTGAGCTGATGGATGGAGAGAAGAAATGTCCTTCCTCAACTTCTGCATGTCCATCCTCCCTCCCTATCCTCCTCTCCTCCTTCTCTCCTCCCTACCTATCCCCCCTATCCCCCTCTCCTCCCTCTCCTCCCTCTCCTCCCTACCTATCCCCCCCTTCCCCCCTCTCCTCCCTCTCCTCCCTACCTATCCCCCCCTTCCTCCCTCTCCTCCCTCTCCTCCCTCCCTATCCCCCCTTCCCCCCTCTCCTCCTTCTCTCCTCCCTACCTATCCCCCCTTCCCCCCTCTCCTCCCTCTCCTCCCTCCCTATCCCCCTCTCCTCCTTCTCTCCTCCCTACCTAGCCCCCCTTCCCCCCTCTCCTCCCTCTCCTCCCTCTCCTCCCTACCTACCCCCCTCTCCTCCTTCTCTCCTCCCTACCTATCCCCCCTTCCCCCTCTCCTCCCTCTCCTCCCTACCTATCCCCCCTTCCCTCATATCCCCCCTACCCCCCTCCTCCCTCTTTCCTCCCTAACTATCGCCCTCTCCTCCTTAACTATCCCCCTTCCCTTCCCCTCCTCTCTCTCCTCCCTCCTTATCCCCCTTTCCCTCCCTCTCCTCCCTCTCTCCTAAGTCTGGGTCCCAAACTCGCATGCCCCTCCCCACCTCCCCTCCCCACCTCCCCCCTCCACCTCACCCGCCCATGTCACTATTTGTCCCAGGGCATTGTGGGAGTTGCGGTGCAGAGTATGTCAGTAAGTTGGTGGGCAGTAGCCAGACTGTAATCCTGTTTTGTTAAACTGTGGATGTTGTATAGATGCTGCCAGCAACACACAATGGACCTGCAGGATCATGGGGGGAATACAAAATCACTCTGTGTGTGTGTGTGCGCGCGTGTACGTGTGAGTTATAACACTTTGAATTGCCATTGTCTACGAAATGTGCAACACAAATACACTTGCCTACGTGCGTGTGTGTGTATGTGTACGTGAGCGTGAATGTGCATGTATATGGGTGCGTATGTGTGTCCATATGCATGTGTGTATGTGTGTATGTGTAGGTGTGTGTGTGTGTGTGTGTGCCTGTGTGTCTGTGTGTGTGACCGCCAGTGTAGATTGTAAACAATGAGGCCTGTCCCCTGACCATATGGACCTATCAGGCGTGGTATGCAAATGAGGTGCTGTCCAGCTGGGTGTCTGATGGGGGGGCAGTAGGGGGGCGGGAGGGGGGGCACGACGGGGGCACAGGGGGGCATAAACGGGACACAGATACAGGCTGGGGGGGCCGGGGGGGGGGGGACTACAGATGTAGGAGCTGCCCTCCTTCTACCACTCTTTAACTCTAACAAATGAACACACCCACTCATACGGACATGAAGAGACACACACACCTGACTCACTCTGAACCCCAGTCACCCTAACCATGCCAGGTGACCTACAACCTTACAATAATCACCCCCACTGGGCTGAGAGCCAGGGAGTAGCAGGTCCAGGAAGGTTCACATGCATGCTGGGGTTTGAGTGAACCGTCCTTTTACAGCAGTGTGAGAGGGTTCATGGGGGTGAGAGGAGGAAGAGAAGGTAAAGGGGGGGGGGGGGGGGGGGGGATTGATGGGGCGGGGGGGAATCCAGCTGGGTCTGCCTGGCTTCCCTGCTGTCTGGGTGCAGAGAACAGATCAGGAAGTATGTTCCTGCTGAAAACACAGAACTGAAACCAGTAGAAAATAGCTGGACAACCGTGGAGCTTTTCTCCATGTCTTTTTATATTCTTGGTGTGTGTATGTGTGTGTGTGTGTGTGGGGGGGGGGTGATTGTGTGTGTGTGTGTGTGTGTGTATGTGTGTGTGTGTCTGGGTGTAGTGGGTGTGGGGGTGCACCCTTCCATCCGTGTCCAGAAAAGATGTGAGGTTTGGTCGTTTCTTTGTTTTTGTCATAATACGCCCCCAGAACAAGAGGTTGTAACTGTCAAACACACACGCACACAAATATAAAAATATTACAGAAATGTAATAACTGAAGCCTTGTCAGATCCCTGAGATCTCCTGCCAGTGTGTATGTGTGTGTCTGTGTGCGTGTGTGTGTCTATGTACGTGTGGATGTGTGTGTGAAAATGTGTGATGTCACCTTGATGTCATCGCATTCCACCCCAGGTACTAGGGCTGACCCTGGTGTCCGGGGCGTCTCCGTAGAGACGGCACCAGAGTGTGAAGAGCCATCGTGAAGGGGAGGCGGAGGGGTCTCAGGGGAGTCCCAGGTGGAGGAGGGGGCAAAGGGGGGGCAGGGGGGGGCACATTCACTCCTCTGGGGGCCTCTCGACTCTGCTCTCCTCACCGCAACTGTGTTCGCCACAAAGCACCACTACACTAGTGTGTGTGTGTGTGTGGGTGTGTGTGTGTTTGTGTGTGTGTGTGTGTGTGTGTGTGTGTGTGTGTGTGTGAGTGAGTGAGTGAATGAGTGAGTCTAGCTTTTCAGGTGGGTCAGGGGTAGGAGGTAGAGATGATGGAGGATGGAAGAATGGAAGGATGAGGGGAGGGAGGGGTGGGGGGGAGGGAGGGAGGGTCTTGATGTTGAGTGTTGAATAAGAGCCAAGGGTCCAGGTGCATGCTGGGCCACCAGGGATTAGCTAGATGGTCTCTCACATACTTTCTCTCACATACACTCTCTGTCTCTCTCACA